>NC_057801.1:751973972-751976854 GCF_018294505.1 Triticum aestivum
GGTGCTTGCCAAAGGATAAAATATAAAAAGGAAAGGTGAAGATCACCCTGACTCTTGCATAAGGTAAAAGTAAAAGATAGGCCCTTCGCAGAGGGAAGCAGAGGTTTTCATGTGCTTTTATGGTTGGATGCAGGAAATCTTAATGCAAAAGAATGTCACTTTATATTGCCACTTGTGATACAGACCTTTATTATTCAGTCCATCGCTTTTATTGCTTCCATATCACAAGATTGTATAAAGCTTATTTTCTCCACACTAATAAGTCATACATATCTAGAGAGCAATTTTTATTGCATGTAACATGATAACTTACTTGAAGGATCTTACTCAATCCATAGGTAGGTATGGTGGACTCTCATGGCAAAACTGGGTTTATGGATGTTTGGAAGCACAAGTAGTATCTCTACTTGGTGCTAGGAATTTGACTAGCATGAGAGGGAAAGGCAAGCTCAACATGTTGGATGATCCATGACAATATACTTTATTTCAGATATAAGAAGACATAACCCATTATGTTGTCTTCCTTGTCCAACGTCAGCTCTTTAGCATGACATATTTTAATGAGTGCTCACAATCATAAAAGATGTCAAAGATAGTATATTTATATGTGAAAACCTCTCTTTCTTTATTACTTCCTATTAATTGCAACGATGACCAAAAGTATGTTTGTCAACTCTCAACAACTTTTATTCAGCATACTCTTTATGTGAAGTCATTACTCTCCATAAGGTCAATATGTTCTCTTTTATTTCTTTTTATTATTTTATTCATTCAAGATCATAGCACGATAATCAAGCCCTTGACTGAACACTAATCTTTATTATATATAGCTCACGGACTCGATTACATAGAGGAATCATAAGGATCTAACTAAGTAAAACAGTGAAGATAGGAGTGTGATGGTGATACAATACCGGGGCACCTCCCCCAAGCTTGGTAGTTCCCAAGGGGACTGCCCATACCCATGTGATTATGTCTACCTCTTCGGAGGCGGTGGTGATGGAATTGTTGATGATGTAGGCTTGTCGTTCGTCTTCCAAGGCATAGGCTCACCATCATAGAAACTTGACCGAGTCTCCGGGATCCTGAAATCTGCAGCCAAACTCATCCTCTTGAATCGATATTCATACTCACAGTTTTGGTTTTGCAGGTCGTAGATTTTGGCTTGGAGGTGCTCGATTTTCTCATGAAGCTTGAAGAGGGTCTCCCCAATGTTCTGGGCGTCTAGCTTGTGGTTGTTGGTGAACTCCGCGATCATTATCTGGTTGGCATTGAGTCTGCATTCCACCATCCCTTGGCACTTGAAAACTTGTTGCTCCATTGCTACGAGTCTTGTCTCCATGCTTCCGGTCTGCCTTGCTCCCTCAACATCGCGGATGTGCAGCACCCCCTCACGCATCTCAATGGTTTGAGGGTGCCGCAGCACCTCCGCGAGGTAGGGGTTGATGACCTTCTCGAAGAACTTGTCCTTGGGGGCGCTTGAAGACGTCATGGTGGTCTAGATCTGTCAGAAAAACAACTCGAAACAAAGACAGAGGATATTTGCGTGATACGGTGGTCAAAACCTTCGGGAGATTATATAATGAATTTTTACCGACCGAAAGAAGTGTCGTGCAAAAAAAACGGAGTCCGGAGAGAACACAAGGTACCCACGAGGCAGGGGGCGCGCCTAGGGGCCCTCCACCCTCGTGGAAGCCTTGTGTTCTTCCCGGACTACTTTTTATTTTCCTATTTTCTTGAATATTCCAAAACGGAGAAAAATTGCTGTTAGAACTGTTTTGGAGTCGGTTTACTTACCGTACCACATACCTATTCCTTTTCGGAGTCTGAAACACTCTGGAAAGTATCCCTTATGTATTCCTCCGGGGTTACGGTTTCAATAACATTAGTTTCAAAATTTATGAGATTACCTAAGATGTAATGTTTGATTCTTTGACCATTTACCACCTTCGGATTCGTGCCTTCGAAGTTGTTGATTTTTATGGCACACGAACGATAGACCTCCTAAATAACGTAAGGGCCTTCCCATTTAGAGAGAAGTTTTCCTGCAAAAAATCTTAAACAAGAGTTGTATAGCAAAACATAATCACCTACATTAAACTCACGCTTTTGTATCCTTTTGTCATGTCATCTTTTAACTTTTTCTTTAAAGAGTTTGGCATTCTCATAGGCTTGGGTTCTCCATTCATCAAGTGAGCTAATGTCAAATAACCTCTTCTCACCAGCAAGTTTGAAATCATAATTGAGCTCTTTAATGGCCCAATATACCTTATGTTCAAGTTCGAGAGGTAAGTGACATGCCTTTCCATAAACCATTTTATACGGAGACATACCCGCAGGATTAATATATGTAGTTCTATAAGCCCATAATGCATCATCAAGTTTCTTGGACCAATTCTTTCTAGATCTATTAACAGTCTTTTGCAAAATTAATTTAAGCTCTCTATTACTTAGTTCTACTTGACCACTAGACTGTGGGTTATATGGAGCTGCTGCATGACAGAAAATGGGCTTTTCGTCCTGGGCAGGCCGGAGACACAGCTGCATGACATTCTTTGGGCCGTCCATGACGAAAAAAACCATGGTAGAAGTGAGGGGGAGGAAAATTTTGGGGAGTTGCCGGTTACGGTGGGAGGTCGGGGGCGGAGCGATGCGCGTTTCTCTCGTACGTACGCGCTTGTGTGCGAGGCATTGGCTCTAACTGAAGCCGAGCGATGCGTTGGGCTCTAACTGAACCCGAGTGATTGCACTGCAGGCTACGCATTACTGAACCCGAGCGATCGATCGATGGCTGTTAACTGAACCCGATGGAGCGATTCTTTCGCTACTGCTGCTAACTGAAGCCGATCGATGCTGCCTCTGGGATGAACAGTGAGCATTGC